>NW_027507903.1:415344375-415389375 GCF_037356315.1 Lithobates pipiens | reverse complement strand
ACTGCCAGTGTCAAAAATGACGTCATGGCTTCGCTTCCGGCCCCCCAAGACCATAGAGATGGCCGGGAGTTAGGCTCCAGTCACATATATGCAAATTGGATGCCTTGTAACTACTTCAGCCCCAGAAGCTTTGGTTGCTCAATGACCAGGCCATTTTTTGCAATATGGCACTGTGTTGATTTAACTCACTCACAATTGCGTGGTCGTGCAGCGCTGTACCCAAACAAAATTGGCATCTCTTTTTTTTCACAAATAGAGCTTTCTTTTCGTGTTATTTGCTTGCCTCTGTGGTTTTTATTTTTTGCGCTATAAATTTATGACATTTTTATTATATATTTCTTTTTTCACTAGTAATTTCGGCAATCTGCGATTTTTATTTTTTTTATTTGTTATCGGGACTGCGACATTATGGCCAACACATCGGTCAATATTGACACATTTTTGAAGCCATTGACAATTTTACAGCGATCAGTGCTATAAAAGTGTCACTGGCAGGGAAGGGGCGTTCCCTATGTGTGTTTCTAACTGGGGGGGGGATGGGACTGTATAGGAGGAGAGAGAGAGAGAGAGATCGGTGTTCATACATAGTACTATCTCCTCTCTCCTGAAAGAACCTGGGATCTGTGTGTTTTACACACACAGATCCCGGTTCTCTTCCTGTCACAAGCGATCACGACAGTCTTTGCGCCCACCGGGTACTCGCATCGTCTCCATGTACATGGTGTTGGCGCGCATGTGCCCCTAGTGGCCAAAGGGCAAATTGATGTGACATAGCGTTGTTTCGCCCAGCCGTGCCGTTCTGCCTCAGTAAAACTGCGGCGACTGGTCAGCAAGAGGTTAAACTGCATCCGATTTGCATGAGGTAGACCCAACTGGCTTTCTATGGAGCTGGTTCACATATATGCCTTGCAGCGGCAGTGCAAATTTACTGCTAATTTATAGAGTCCTGTGAGTTTTCTGAAGACTGTGGTGCGATTCAAATGTTAAATCCAGGCTCATTGCCTTTGATGGGGACCACATCTGAATCCCACATCTTATCAGTTTTAAACCTGAACTGAGGAAAAAAAAAAATAAACTGCTCTTTCGGGTATGGCACTTGCTTACTGGGCACTTATACCCCCTTCCTGCCCAGGGCGTTTTTCAGCTTTCAGCGCTGTTGCACAATTGCGCGATCATGCTACACTGTACCGATATAAAATTTATATAACCCCTTCCCGCCGAGCTTACGCAGATTTGCGTATTCTGCTTCCAGGGGGTATATCCCGGGATGATGCCCGCACCTGCAGGCATCATCCTGGTACTGTTTTTTACAGCGGACGATTGGCTATCCAGCCATAACAACTGAAGCGGCTAAAAACCGCTCGGCTGTTATGCCGGAGGAGCGGGAGGGGACGCCCCCTCCTCCCGCCGCCTCCCGCCACTGTTACCGGTGCTCCCGCTCGATCGGGAGCACCGATTCACAATCCGATGCCTCCGGCTTCTGGGGAGGAACTGGAATGACGCCATAATCGGCGTCATTCCAGTCTCCTAATAGTAAACACGGAAGCGACGTCATGGCGTCACTTCCCGTTTACTCGGCTGGCAATGGCGCCAATTTAAAAAAAATATACAGTATTCAGAATCGCTGTTTTCGTCGATCTGAATACAATGAAGTGTAAAGGAGGGATCGGGGAGTACCTGTCACCACCTATTACTGTCACAAGGGACATTCCTTGTGACAGCAATAAAAGTGTTCAGAATTATTATTTTTTTTTTCTTTTTTTTTTTTTTTTTTAAACAATTTATTCATTTTAAAATAAATTTTAAAAAAATATATTTTTTAAAGCGCCCGCCGTCCCCGCGAGCTCGCAAAGCAAAGAAAACTCATACGGAAGTCGTGCCCACATATGTAAACGGTATTCAGATCACACATGTGAGGCATCGCCGCGATCATCAGAGCTCCTCCTCTGTAACGCTAACCTGGTAACCGTAAAAAAAATTTAAAGCGTCGCCTATTGATATTTTTAGGTACCGTACTTTGTCGTCATTCCATGAGTGCGTGCGATTATAAAGTGTGACATGTTTGGTATCTATTTACTTGGCGTAACATTATCTTTCACATTATGCAAAAAAATTGGGCTAATTTTACTGTTTCGGTTTTTTTTTAATTCATGAAAGTGTCCCTTTTCCCAAAAAGTTGCGTTTGAAACACCGCTGCGCAAATACCGTGTGACATAAAATATTGCAACAATCGCCATTTTATTCTCTAGAGTCTTTGCTAAAAAAAAATATATATGTATATATGTAATATGTTTGGGGGCTCCAAGTAATTTTATAGCAAAAAATATGGATTTTAACTTGTAAACACCAAAAATAGGCTTAGTCATGAAAGGGATCATTTTCTTCACACAAATAGAGCTTTCTTTTGGTGTATTTAATCACTACTGTACTGGGTTTTTTATTTATAAGACGGCTTTCATGGGTTCTATCGCCCCACTGTGAGACCCAAGCCACCAGCCGCCACGTTTTCCGGCTGATCATAGAGCCAAACAAAGCCCATATTGGCTTTGCTCAGCCCTGGGCTATGGTAGCTCAGAAGAGATGACCTGACATAATTTCCAGTTTACTCAGATATCAATGGCGCTATTTTTAGAAAATCAGAAGCATTTGAAAACACTCATCTTGAATGCTTTTAAGGACAGAGGATGGATTTGGGTTTATTCTCCATGAAGAGAATTTACCACAATAATTTTTACATTCTTTGTGACAGCAATAAAAGTGATCAAAAAAATGAATAAAAAAAAAAAAAAAAAAAATTTTAAGTGACCACCTGCTAATGTGCAAAGGGGAACGCACGCGACAGTCAAGCACACAGTGATCATCCCACATATGTGAGGTATCCCTGCCAATGTCAGATCATGGGCTGTAATTCTAGCACTAGATCTTTTCTGTAAATCTAAAGTGGTAAGCTGTAAAGGCTTATAAACTGTAGCCTATGGATCATAAAATGTATGTCCTTTGTCACCATTGCACAGGTGTTCACAGTTTTTAAGCATGTCATGTTTGGTGTCTAATTACTTTGCTTAACATCTTTTATATTTTACTAAAAAAATTGGGTTATGCATTTTTATTTTTTTGCTTCAAAATTCCAAAAAGTTTAATCAAAAAAGAAAAAAAAAAGTGACATGACAAATTGCAGCACCCACCGATTTTATTCTCTAGGGCCTCTGCTTTAAAAAATATATATAATATTTGGGGGTTCTAAGTAATTTTCTAGCAAAAAGTACTGATTGTTACATGTAAACAAAAAGTGCCAGCAAAGGCCTGGCCTGGAAGTGGGTATAGAATAAAATGAATTCAGTGGTAAATAATGCTTATAAAGTACCATTGAACACATAGATTATAAACTATACGCATAGAAATAATTGTTTCTGCTATAAAATTAAAAAAATCCACACGTTTTTGGTTGACTTATTTTTTATTTTTTTTTCCAAATCTAATTGCATTCTTAAAATTGTTGATCCGCAGATTTGTGACATCGCAATTAACTGGGCTGGGGGACTTCACCATGCTAAAAAATTTGAGGTAATAATTCTATATTACTTTTGCACATTTTCTTTAAAGGCTAAGTTCACTTTTTTTTTTCACTCTAAATTTCAGCTTACTTTGGTACAATATACCATGAATGCACCTTTTTTTGCAGAAAAAAAGCTTTATATAATAATCTGCACCAGCCCTTACCTCAACATCCAAATTATTGTATGATGGCTCCCACCCACCTCTGTGCACACATACAATCAATTTCAGGCCATATACTGAGCAAATTTCTTTCCTGCAACCCTATCCTCACAGACAGTGTTGACGGGAATCCCTCCCGCCAAGCCATTGTATTGTCTTGGCGGGGACCCCGCTGGGAGAAGACAGTGATTATTGCTAGTGATAATCATGTAAAATTTGATCAACTTTGGCAGGCTGGTTGTACCAATCGATCAACTTGGTACAATCGGCATGCCAATACATGGTTTGGATCTCTGCCGGCTTCTTCTGAACTGGTGAGAATCAAAGCACCAATGCCCGGCCCTAGATCTACCATTAGTTATGAAGTACAAGAGCCTGCCTGCTTGGGTACAGAGTAATTGGATAGATGTGTTATCCTATTCCATAGTTCGGGTAAATCTAAAGGAGATTGTACAATCAGATTGTATAGTGTATGGCCACTTTTATACGCCTAAAGTGAACTAGTTGCGCTTTTGGTGCCATTACTTGTTACTGGCACCCCAAACACAGAAACAAACACACGTTTTGCCACATGAAAAATAGGAGTTTTTCATCATACTTACCTGTAAAATCCTTTTCTTTGAGTACATCATGGGACACAGAGTCAGCCTAATATTCAATACCTGCTGGGTTGTACTTCACCTCCCGGCTGAAAAGACACTGGTAGACCAAAGTCTTTATAACCCCTCTCATACAGGAAGTACTTTCAGTTTTGTGGCAAGCACTGAATCCTCAAAAAAGATTGGAGGGATTTCTGTGTCCCATGATGTACTAAAAAAAAAAAGTATGACAAAAAAATTCCTTTACTTCTTTTTTCATACATCATGGGACACAGAGTTAGGCTAATATTACCTACTTGGACGCCTCAGAGCAATAGCCTTGAGTGGAGGGAGACGCGCTGCCAAACAATAGCCATCAGAACTTATACAGCAGTCCGCAGTACACTGCGGCCGAAAGCCGGATCCTTGGCTGATCGAACAGCCACTTGATAAAACGTATGCACTGAAGACCAGGTAGCAGCCTTACAAATCT
Source organism: Lithobates pipiens (assembly GCF_037356315.1). NCBI lineage: Eukaryota > Metazoa > Chordata > Amphibia > Anura > Ranidae > Lithobates > Lithobates pipiens. Next base: position 415,384,587 of record NW_027507903.1, on the reverse strand, counting down.
GAGCCACAGATACCTGATGGCGAAAAGCCCAGGAGGTTCCTACACCCCGGATAGAATGAGCACTCACCCTCTCAAGGGAGGAGCTTTACGTTTCAGACCGTAGGCTTGAATGACCAATTGACGGTCCCAATTGGCAATGAAAGCTGCCTGCCCTTTCTTGGGTCCTTTTGGTAAAACAAAAAAGTTTGAACCTCGGGTCTCCGCAGATCTAGACAAATTATTATTATTATTATTATTATTATTATTATTATTATTATACAGGTTTTATATAGTGCCAACAGTTTGCTCAGCGCTTTACAACATGAGGGCAGACATTACAATTTGGTACAAGAGGAATCAGAGGGCCCTGCTCGTTCGAGCTTACAATCTACAAAGGAAGGGGCAATTGATACAAAAGGTAATAGCTGTGGGGGGTGAGCTGATGGAGGAAGTAAAACAGTGTTAGTTAGAAGCAGGATAGGCTTCTTTGAAGAGAAGGGTTTTCAGGGATCGTCTAAAGATGGATAGATTAGGGGACAGTCGGACAGATTGGGGTAGGGAGTTCCAAAGGATGAGAGAAGCTCTGGAGAAATCCTGGAGGCGAGCATGGGAGGAGGTGACAAGGGAGCTAGAGAGCAGGAGGTCTTGAGATGACCGAAGAGGGCGGTTTGGTTGGTATTTTGGGACTAGGTCAGTGATGTAGCTGGGGGCAGAGTTATGGATGGCTTTGTAAAATATTGTTAGTACTTTGAATTTTATTCGTTGGGTGAGTGGAAGCCAGTGCAGGGATTGGCAGAGAGGGGTGGAGGACACTGAATGGCTGGTAAGGTGGATGAGTCTGGCAGCGGCATTCATTATGGACTGGGGGCGGGGGGGGGGATAGTCTGTGTAAAGGTAATCCAAGGAGGAGGGAGTTGCAGTAGTCGAGGCAAGAGATGACAAGGGAGTGAATTAGAAGCTTGGTGGTGTCAGTTAAAAAGGGGCGTATTCTGGAAATGTTGCGGAGGCTAAGGCGGCATGATTTGGACAAGGCTTGTATGTGGGCCTGAAAGGACAGTTTGGAGTCTAAGGTTACCCCTAGCACCCTGGCATGTGGGGATGGACTGACAGATGTGCCATTAATCTTGACAGAGAAGTCAGGTGAAGGGGTACGTGGGGGAGGAAATATTAAGAGCTCAGTTTTAGATGGATTAAGTTTGAAGAAGTGGTGTGACATCCAGGCTGATATGTCTGTTAGTAGATCAGCGATGCGTGAGGAGATTGATGGGGTGAGCTGAGGGGTAGAGAGATGGATTTGGGTGTCATCAGCATATAAATGGTAGTGAAAGCCATGGGAGGCTATCGGCTGACCCAGGGAGGACGTGTAGATCGAGAATAGTAGAGGTCCAAGGACAGAACCTTGGGGGACCCCAATGGAAAGGGGAGTTGGAGAAGAGGAAGTGGAGTTGTGACACTGAAGGTGCGATGAGATAGGTAAGATTCAAACCAGCAGAGAGTGCAGCCATGGAGACCAAGCAAATAGTTTTTTGAGGAGGAGGGGGTGGTCAACTGTATCAAAGGCAACAGAAAGGTCCAAGAGTAAGAGTATGGAATAATGACCGTTGGTTTTGGCTGTTAGTAAGTCGTTAGTGAGTTTTAGGAGGGCAGTTTCTGTGGAGTGCTGTGGGCGAAATCCAGACTGAAAATAAACCTTGACGTCCAAAGAATGTAGTCGTCTCTCTTCCGCCGAACGAGGCTGAGCGAAAAAAGAAAGCAAAGTAATGTCCTGATTTAAATAAAAGGCCGACACCACTTTTGGCAAAAAGGAACAGGTTTTAACATGACCCTGTCGCGGTGAAGGATCAAGTACGGTTCCCTGCATGAAAGGGCCACCAACTCTGACACCCTTCTAGCCGAGGTGATAGCCATCAAGAAGCCTAGCTTGCATGACAAAGTCTGATGGAATTTCCTTAATAGGTTCAAATGGTTTCTGTAACACAGACAGCACCAAGTTCAAGTCCCAAGGACACCTTAGGTAACCTAATGAGGGAAGCAAGCGAGTTTCCCCCTGCGTAACGGTGTGGACCAGTGAATGGGAGGCTAAACGCCTTTGGAAGAATACTGATAGGACCAACACTTGACCTCTGATTGTACTCAAAGCCAAATTGATTTCCACAGCTTACTGTAGAAAAGAGAGAATTCTCCCAATCGCATATTTCTGAGGATGTAATTTTTTGGCTTCACACCAAGCAATATAAGTCTTCCACACCTGATAGATCTTCCTAGTGACAGCTTTTCTAGCATTCACTAGGGTAGACGCCACTGGTCCCGAGATGCCACAGTCCTTTAACACCCTAGCTTCAATAGGCATGTCATCAAATTTAGAGACTGTAAATTTGGGTGGAATATAGGACCTTGAGACAGTCGATCAGGACGACGTGGAAGTGTCCATGGCCTGTCTATTGTCAAGCTCACACTCTCCGGGAACCAGGGCCTTCTGGGCCAGGTTGGTGCCACCAGAATGACTGGAACCCCCATTCCGAATCCTTTGCAACAAATGTGGAACTGGAGGGATAGGAGGGGAGCATAAACCAGGGAGTACTGACTCCATGGTACTACCAGAACATCTGCTGGGATTGCCAGAGGATCCCATGTTCGGGACACAAACTGCTGTAGCTTGTTGTTGAACCTGGATGGCAATAGATCGACCTCTAGCCATCCCTAATGCTGGTAAATTTCCTGGAACACCACTGGTGGTAGGGTGGCAAATGAAACAGTGCCCAAATCAATTGTGAAATGCAGTCTGAGTACTTGGTAATGTCTTTCGAACTTTGCAATACCCCAGCAACATTTCAGCACTTTATCAATTACATTTTCTGGGATTACTTGGACCTATTGCTCATCGTGTACCTAGATGACATTTGGATATTTTCTGCTACCTTGGTGGCTCATCTGGGACATGTCAGAAGTGTTTTTGGCCTGACTCTGACAGCTTGGCCTATATGCAAAACCAGAAAAATGTGAGTTTGAGAGCTGGAGTATCCAGTTTGGGTCTAATCCTTTCCACAGAGGGCATGTAGATGGACCCTCAAAGTTTCTCCCATTTTGGACTGGCCAGCTCCCACAGACAAAGGGGTATAGTGGTTTGTAGGATTTGCAAACCTTTATCGAAGTTTATCAAGGGATTCTCTGCAATAATTTCCTCTATTACTCAACTGGCCAAACTATGCAATTGGATTCATTGGACTTCTGGGGCGCAGTCCGCATTTGAAAGGACTAGTTACTTCTGCACCTGTTTTCCAGCACCCAGACCCTGCTCTACCATATGTCCTAGAACTAGATTCTTCAGAAACAGCAGTAGGGGCAGTACTGTCCCAATTGTGAACAAGCAAGCTATCGCTTGTGAAACGTCTACCATTGCCTGTATCTGTCTGACCCTTTTGACAATAAAGATGACATCGAGATAATTTTGGAGTTCCAGTGTGCGACCAATTCCTTGTTTTGTTCGTCTTCCACAGTGGTGAGCTGAGATCTGCAGCTGATTTTTGCCTGGAGTGGTGTGCTTCTCTTTGTTCTTTACTGTCCCAATGCCAAGGGGCTAAGGAATTACTACACCCTGTTACATTCTTCTCATGCAAGCTGTCGCCTGTAGAAAAGGACTGACGTTGGGGATCGTGAACTCTTGGCGATCAAATCCGCTCTCGAGGAATGGTGTTACCTGTTGGAAGGGCAGCTCACCCAATCTTGATATACACTGACCGCAAAAATCTGGATTATTTGTAAGCCATGAGATGCCTGAAACCATGGCAGGCCAGGTGGACATTATTTTTCTCGATTTGGCTTTTCATATAATTTACAGACCGGTGTCTAAAAAAAAAAAACACAAAACCGCATGCTCTTTCTTAGTGACTCAGAAGAATCTCCTCTGCCAGATACCATCCTATCTTCTGGGAACTTTCTTCTTTTGCAGGGGGACTTGTTACAAATCAAGCAAGCATCTATAGGAATCTCGCCACCTTCTGGGATGACTTTGCAAGTAAAGGATAGACTGTTGTGGCATGAGGGTAATCTTTTTGTACCTGTAAACTTTTGAGTCGCTGCTCTTGGTCTCTGCCATGACCATGCCCTTGCAGGACCTTTCGGAAATTCACAAAACTTCCAAACTCTTGCAGCGTACATTTTTGGTGGCCCAGCGCATGTTGAGACTTGTCTTGCATGTATCTGAAACAAGACTAGCAGGACTAAGGCTCCATGTACACTAGCAGCCCCTAAAGTTGAGTTTAGGAGCTTTTGGCTTTTTTATTTAAATTTTTGTTGCCAAAGCTCCTAAACACATTCCATTAAAGCCTATGTGTCCATGTATACATAGGCTTTTAGGATCATTTAGAAGCTACTGTGGTTAGGGGAGATTCAATCTCTTCTAACCTCCCTCTCCTAAATGCAGAAGAATTACGTTCAGGGTAGGAAAGTTTTGATGACCGGCCACAACACACACAAAATCTGAGGTTTTTTGTTTTTTGTTTTACCTCGGCCGGAGGTCAAAGTAGTTCAAGTGTACATGAAGCCTAAAACCCCATACACACTATCAGATTTTCTGCTGATTTATTTTCCTTCAGGTTTACCAAAACCATGTAGTGCAAGGGCCTGCCTGATTGCATACAAATTGAAACTCCTAAACTCCTCCTTTGACCTCATATTATATGGTTTTAGTAAATCTGAAGGATTGGGGTCTGCTGAAACGACTTCTGATTCCTGACAGACCTTGGAAAATTGTTTCAATGGACTTCATTGTTGAACTCCCTCCATCTGAAGACCACACTGCTATCTTTTTGTGGTTGTGGACTGTTTATCGAAGATGGCACATTTCGTACCCATGAAAGGCACACAGACAGCACCATTTTTAGTAAAAGAAATAGTGCGTTTGCATGGCCTTACTGTTTTTGGAGGGCTTTGTGTGAGACCCTGAAAATTGAGCGGTCATTCTCAGCATATCACCCGCAAACCAATGGTCAAACTGAAAGAACCAATTAGACACTGGAACAGTATTTACATTGCTTCTCATCTTTCTCGCAGGATGATTGGGTGTTACTGCTACCATTAGCTGAGTTTGCGTATAACAATTCTGAACATTCATTCATTCTATGAGCTTCCCCCTTCATTCCTGACCACCACAGCTCATGAATGTCCAATTCCAGTTCTTCAATATAAAGTAAACTTCAGCTATAATAATCAGCTACTACAAGAAACAGGCTAAGGTACAATAAAGGGTATTTGGATAAAAAGGTCCTGGTGATCAGGTATGGTTGGCCACAACAAATTTAAAGTTAGCCTGCCTGTCTAGGAAATTGGGTCCTAAATATGTGGGATCATTTCCCATGAAGAAGAGAATCAATAATGTTGCCTATGAGTTTGTGCTACCAGATTCCCATAAAATTCATCCTGTTTTTGATATAACTTTACTGGAGCCTGTGGTGCCAGACCTATTTCCTGAATGAAATGGTGGTCCTCCTGAGCCAGTAAGGGTGAATGATGAGGAGGAATATGAAGTGGAGGCAATCGTGGATTGCACGGAAGACCGAATCAGATCCAGTACTTGGTCAAGTGGAAAGGGTATGAACCTGAGAAGAATTCTTAAGAATTAGGCATTCAGTCGTAACCATCTGGAGGAAACTAGCTCAGTTGGGCATGTGGAGGCTGCCCATTGGGAGGGAGCAATGTCAGGATGCGCATGCCAGCAAACAAGATAACTTCTCTGGATGAACTTCTGTGCACAGGTTAAACCCTTTCGTGCTTGCAAGAATTGGGCACTGGCTAATACATATGCGTGAACACAAGTTGTCACGCATTCTCATGTGTGCTGATGCTTGTGTGCACCTGTGACAGATGCTGGTGCCCAAACAGTCTATTTAAACTCAGCCAGTGCTCAGGATCAGTGCTGTTTTGTCTTCAGCCTTCTGTGTAACCTGTAATCCTGTCAATCTGTATACTGCTTCCAGTTTTTGACCCGGCTTGTCTTGACCATTCTCTGAACTCCACCTGCATTGACCTTGGCTTGTCCCCTGACCTTCGCTTCTGTCTGCTCCTTTGGCTCCTGTTCTATTGATCAGTTCCAGAGCTGGCTTGTTTACTGACCACGCTTATGTCTGTGCCCTGTACCCGATCTATCCTGTCTGTATGACCCGGCCTGCCTGACCTTGCTACTCTGCCTGCTGTCGCCAGCTGCCCGCCTGCTTGCTGAAGTCAGCTGATGACTTCTCCTGCCCAGCGAAAACACTTGCCCTGCTGCAAGCAAGACTTACAGGCACTTGTGCCACTCTGCACTCCCGCGTCTCCTGTCTACACTGTCAGGGGTCCTGACTCGGAGGTGTATCATTTCAGGCTATGCTACCAGGTACACGATGGGTATAGTCGGATGATATATATTTTTTTTTTTATACAGTAGGGCTCTTCAAGAGACGGGGTTTCTGTTTTAGTTTGCATAGCACAGTTAAAGATGAGGTTTATTAATGAAAAGGTCAAACTGGTGCAAATAATTTTTTTACAGAAGGGTGTTACAGGCAATAAGGAGACAATAAAACAGAAGAAAAGGGTTGAAAAGGAAGAATACTTTCAGTGTTCTTAGGTGTATCGGAGTTTAGTCAAAGGACAAGCTGTTATTGATTCTCAAACTTAACAGATGGTCCTTGTTGATTGTGCATGAGAACTCTCAAAATGTGGATGCGTTCCACTTTTCTTCACATCAAGGGGGGTGTTGACAGAGACCATCTGACCAATCATCTGGTCTAAGGTGTGGTTGCTGGGATGTCGCCATGTTTATGACCACAGTTTATGCTAACCAGCAGATTATTGTCCAGTGTGAAATTCGCTTTGAAATAAATATCTTAGGTTTCAGATGTCTACTTTACCTTGGAGGCATAAGGGTGCCAGTGATTGCCCATATGGTCTGACAGGGGTGTCTGGACTTAAAACATTATAATTTAACTGAGGAAAGTAAATATGTATATTCTGGCTGTGCTATTGTTATTTTAGAAGTTATGGAATATACTGGGATGATGGATTCTACCGAGAGACAGATATGCATATTCTAGGGATTCCAACTAAGGTATTTATGACCCACTATCTGTTAAGTTTTTAGTCACTGAAACGGCCAAGTCATACACTTTTATTGGCCTTTAGATGGGTATTGGGAGATTGATAAAAGGTGTCTGCTATGAAGAGGTTGTGGATTGTATGAACTTAAGGAGAAGGCGGGGGAAGGTCACTGCAGCTCTGTCTTTTGGCTTGGGAGATGGCATGGGAGACTTGTGACCTGAACAAAATGGCTACTACGCTCACATCTAGTGGTGTGCCCAGTATGCACAACCATTATACAAGCTAAACATAAAATTTTCTTGAAACACAGATATCTTAGAATAATTTACTATATATTAAGCCAATATCAATGGCCTTTACTAATATACCTAATAGGCTAATTACCTAGTGCTTTCTTTCTTGTGTGTGTCAAGATGATTACCAAAGATGAAATATTTGCGTTATGAGTCCAAAATGTTCATAAAATTTTCCCATTACGAATCATCGTTCAGCTTCCATTTTATACTGGTCAGATGAGTAAATAAAAAATGAATATGATCAATTTTCAGTAGGTACTACAAAAACGTCTTTCACCAGTTAACGAATTCTGAGGCCTTTGAGCTGCACTGACTGCTCATGTACAATCCTCATATCCATGTACAGGCTACATTTGTATGTGGTATGAGAGCGAAATTGGTGGAAAATATATGCTGCAGAGAAAGGTGTGTGTTTAAAATTCGATGGTAATGAGACAATTGAATGCCAATTTATTTGCTAAAATGTTAATATTTCATTTTGGATGGTCTGACCCTTTAAACTGGATATTTAGGGCCTGGTTTACTAAAGTTTAATCAAAGATAAAATGAGCATACAGTCAAAAATCCCCAAGTTTCTTTTGACATAAGTGGATATTTACTACAAACACAGATTCACATAACCTAAGTTTATACTATAGTAAATCAGGTGCATGTTCATTACTCTGTACTATATATATAATTTTTACAGATTTATTTATTTTTCTCACAGGCTTCTGGATTCTGTTACGTCAATGACATTGTGATAGGTATTTTAGAACTTCTCAAGTAAGGCTTTTCGTTTTTCTTCCCTCATTTATATATATATAAGTGTGTGTGTGTGTGTGTGTGTGTGTGTGTGTGTGTGTATGTCGCATAATTTTGGATTTCAAATTCATTGACGTACATCCTTTTGTAATGGACTATAAATGGTGTGAAAAAAACTCAAATGGTAACTGCCATTCATTGTGCCATGAACTGCATATAGTCTTAGGGTAGTGGTATCACTCGCCTGAATAGGTTCGACTTCAAGTCTTATAAGTAATGTGCGTCACTTCTCACACAGGTATTTTGCTTCATGACAAACTCACTTTTAAAGCTCAGACCTACAAAGTTTTGAGGCTTTATCTAATAAATGTCAGAGTTCCAAATTCATTAAATAGAACACTAGAAGGTCTCCAACCAACTCCTAGGTGCGATCTGTTCAAAGCAGTACATCCAATAGGCACTGGGACTTCAATGCAGAGTAGAGAAAAATACAGTAATTTCAAAGAGCTCACTGGCTCTGATTGGGAGTTCATATGCAACTTGGACTACCTTCCAATGGGTACCCAGGAACATCACTCAGAGCTATAACCAACAGAAGGAGCGCCAAACCATATTCATAAAGGTGTCAAAATGGCTTCATTTATTCAGAAATGGCCAACACGTTTGAGGGGGGGGCAAGTCTGCTCACCGGGCCCAATTTTTAGTTGCTGTAAACCTAGAACACTACATTGGCTACAATGTAAAATAATTTGCTGAAATGCTTGCACAGAATTATCTAGGATAGGGTCATGACAAAATACACCAAACTAAAAAAAGTTAGCTCACAGTGCTTTCGCAAAAGATATCTAGATGATAACATTAATTTTGGCATATTGAGGCAAGGGTGGGTGATGATGTGAATGATAAACCACATACATATCAAATCCGACAGAGGTTCTATACAAAACAAATGCCTAACACTGGCCAATGCAATTTTTTTTTTTTTTGTACAAAGTAGAAAAATATTAGAACAGTTGTTAGAGGAGTTCCAGTCTCCTGTGAAAAAATAAGTCAGCAGCTACAAAAAACTGTAGCTGCTGACTTTTTAAAAAAACAGCCACGATCCGGCAGTGTGCTCACATCAGCCTGTTTCACCTGCTGTCTTCTTTCCTTCGACAGTGGCATTTTAACTATCGGCACCCGGCTGTGATTACTTGCGGTTTCACAGCTGGATGCCCACCGTGCACGTGCGAGCTGCGCTACGCATCTTGAATGGCCAAGCAGTCTTCTGGGACCGGTCACATGTCCTAGAAGACTGCAAGGGACGAGAACTTCTGATTGCCTAGGCAGCCAGAGCGGAAGTGGGAGGCAGGTACCTGTCAAAATCAAGAGGAGCAGGGGTGATCCTTAAAGCAGAACTTCCCCTTTTGGGTGGAGCTTCGGTTTCAGTCCTTTTTTTTGAAGTTTCAACCCCTCTACTTGGATTTGATATTTGAATTGTTAGAGCAGGGAGTAGGTGTCAGCCTACCCAAAAGTGACACACACAGACCGTTTTCCTTAGAACAGTCTGATTCAATCGCTAGTTCTGATCTAGAACAGCCTTTTTAACATGAAGAAACCATTGAAATAATTTTCACATCTCAGGGAGCTGCTAAGGTATTTGATTTACAGCTTACAATACATTAGGAATGTTATAGGTATGATAATGAATGTGATAAAGAACCAAGCATATTTGACACCCAGAGTAGATATTTTTTAACACCCCCTGCTCTATATGACATCATTACTTGCAGTAATTATTATGGACTATAAAGAATAATAGTGGTCAGAAAACATGCAGATTGTACATTTATACCCCCCCCCCCCCCCTTACATTGGTGGTCTGTGGAAAAATACCCCCTTACATTGGGGCTCAGTGTGAGAAGGGCCCCCTTATATTCATGGTAAGTGAGACTGCCTTCCCCCTCTCCAGCCCAAGTCTTCAAAGGCTGTTACTGTAAGTGACTCCTGAGGGACAAAACATGTTTTATACCCAAAGGAACTCTTCAACCTCTGAGGAACCCCCATGATTAATGGATCATGGCTGAACTGATCTAGGACTCCTATCAGTTTGTCCCTGGGGTTTATTTACTAGAGGCAAATCCACTTTGCACTACAAGGGCAGTTGCTGTAGATCTGAGAAGAACATGCAAGGAAATAAAAAAAAAAACAGCATTTTTACTTGTACGTGATTGGATGATGAAATCAGCAGAGCTTCCCCTCATTTCAGATCTAAAGCGACTGCACTTCCAAGTGCACTTGTAGTGCAAAGTGGATTTGCCTTTAGTAAATCACCTCCACTGTGTTTTATGTAGTCAATGGGGAAAATTTCACCTCAATTCTGTTTAGGGGACAGATATCAGATAGAACTGAAAGTAAGGGGAAATCTCCAGAGCATTTTAAACCCTACAGAGATACTAAGCCTTCCCCACTCTACTTGGGGATTAAAAAAAAAAAAAGAAATGGTCTAAGTATAGTTTAGCTTCTACGTTTGGCTTAGGAAAACTGGGACACTTACTTTTAGTATATGAAAGTGATGGATATATGATAAAGAAACACTCCGTTTTAGTAGCTGCTTATATGTAGGAAATGTGTATCAGCTAAAACTAAAATCTTATGAGCGCATATATGTAATTATTAGATTATTTTTATGGTCAATAGATCTAAGCATTAGCCGAGCTGGTATGTCTGGACTGTGAAATTACTTTGATTAAAATAAATTGTGCGCTAATTAAAGCTAGTTTTTAATCTCCAAACACCAGTTCTGCAGTATGCATGAAATCTTTATCAGCTGTTACAGTGATTTGTTCATATTTTTTGCTTATAGCAAACTGAAGTAAAGCTATTTTCAGTTTAGTTTGAAAGTGCCTAGTATATAGGAAAGATATATCCATGATTTCTGCAACATCCAAGCTACATTTACCCTTAGAACTGATGGGCAGTCTGTGATATCTGCAGACTACACTACATTTTAAAGTGTTACTATTTATCTTAAATTTCCTTTTTATTTTACCATCTTATTTGCTACTGACTGAGGGCTGGCTGTTTGTTGACAGTCTGCTTAAAATAAACCACATCTCTATCTGTCAGTCTGTTACACTTTTAATCCATTTTTTTTTCCAAGCAGGGTTATGTCCTTGTTCTTTTTTTAACTGTGTTGAATACTCATTTTTTAGGTCTGAAAATCACGAGGAAGCATAAAAATAAAAAGCCTTAGTTGCTTAAGGGGAATATATGGTAGTTGTTTTTACACGTTTTCTTTATTGGGCCTCATTCACATGGGTGCTGAAGCCTGTATCCTGTGAATGGGCCCTGTATTTATACAGATTGAGCCACTCTTCCTATTTTGACAAGTATACTGTTGAATGGCCCCAAACCCACTGGGTGCTCATCTGCATCCATAGGACTGTCAGATTGGAACGAGCAATTGTGTCTGTGAAGTTGTTGTATCCCCATATCCTTTAATGGGCTGCCTGCTCACAGCACCTGTCAGCTAAAGCCACATAAACCCATTCACAGACTATGGCCTCGTGCCCATTTGGATGAGTCAATATGGTCAGAACTAAAAAAAAAATAAGCCTTTTTTTTTTTTTTTTTAATTTAGGCAGATAGATGCATGTAAATATATTTGGTAAGGCTATTTTGAATTTTCATATAGTCAGCAAGTGGAGCTTTTGGCCCCTTTTTCATGTTTTTCAGGGTCTCCTTAAGAGGAATATTTGAACAAAGTTCAATAGTCCAAACTGCAATAAAGTATGTACACGCACAAAGCAAGTCAGAGGAATAATCAAAATTTTTTTGGATTCATCAGTGAGGGTTATAAACCACTATTGCTGTGCTCTCTTTATATTAACCAAAGTGTGCAAGTTCTTTGTGTGTTAAATGTTCAGTACTAAAAAAAAAATGTATATGTATTTTGTAAAGCTAAAAAAAGCAGATATTAAACATCAGTTTAGAGAATTTTACAAACTTAAAAAAAGCACCCAAACCATTAGTTTCTCTAACTTTCAGCACACAACACAGTTCATTGATAAGTGGTCGAACTCTTGTCTGTGAATTCATATCCAGTAATGTTTACACCTCCAGTAGGAAATTAAGCCCATTTTATGCTGGTTTTCTGTGCACTTCTATAGCTAGCCATTGTATACACTGCTGTTTATTCTCTGGGGAAAATGCCAGTTACCTGGCTGTGATGGTGATCCACTGATTTTAGCACTTTCTGAGCCAATCGCCTAGAAAGAAAAGTTTACAAATCATGAGTTCTGACCTCAGGCTGACTTTTCAGGCTTGTTCTGGGTCAATATTTTCAAAAGTATTGAAGCCAAAGAAATCCAGGGAGATAGCATTTTTGGAATGAAGTCAGCAGTGCCAGCCTATATATTTTTAAAGGTTTCCTATGAAGCACAATGGCTGGTATACAGAAAGGTTTTGTAAATGATCTCTTGTTCACCAGGTATCATCCACGGGTCCTCTATATCGATATTGACATCCATCATGGAGATGGGGTACAGGAAGCATTTTATCTAACCGACAGAGTCATGACAGTCTCATTTCACAAGTATGGCAACTATTTCTTTCCTGGGACAGGTAAAAGCTTTTGTCTACTTATTGGATAGTAATTGGTTAACCGATATAAAGGTCACTTTACATATGTGTTTTGGCTACTGAAATGAAAAAGGAAAATATAATTTTTACATAACTAAAAAAATGTTTGGTATTGCTGGTTGTAATGAGTCAGTTGTATGTGGATCCAACATGTGATGGACAAGTAATTTTTATTTCCAGTCTTTATGATCACACTGCAAACCTGCCCTAAAATATAAACTAATACTTAGGAGACAGAAACGAGATTAAAAAAATACAGGCATTCTGCGCAAAAAGGAACCCGTTTGGCACAGGACCTGGCAGATCGCTATCTGATGCTATCACTGTAGTAGTGTCGACTACTACAGTGATTTTTGGCTTTCACGTTGATGGTTGGAGCAAGTATAGCAATATAATACATAGATTTCAGCTTTTAAGCCCAACTCCATGCACAATAAATCTAATGGATTTAGATTAGTTGAACAGACTGTTTATTGTAAACCTTCCTGCCATATTTTGTACACCACCTTCTTTACCCAGCAATCTTCCTGTTTACATGCAGGTGGAAGTACAGCTCCCTCAGTACTTCCATGCCCACTCAGGATTAAGAGCTGCAGATCCCATGGACTCCCAGGTTAAGTGCCACTTCTCACTGCCTTCCTCTCCTTCTGGCCATTCAGTAACCGTGATTTGTTAATGGTAAGGAGCAGAGGGAGGTGGAGATATGACCATAACATTGAAGTCTATGGGACCTGCATCTCTTATAGCCAAGCAGGCGCAGAATTACAAAAAGGGTTTTACTCGCACCTGCATACTGGTTGGTAATTCAACCATCTAGTTCCCACAATAAATTGAAGGATATTTGTCTTTTCAAACTTTGCTTCAGCTTTGATGAAGTTTTGAGTATTGTGGCTTTACGTTCGCTTTTTATTTAACTTTTTCTATCTGTGATGAATTGTTCAACCTTGCCTCTTTGCTGAAAAATATAAAAAAAATTGTTTCACAGTGTTCTTGCTCATGGACCTCTTATCCCTTTTTGTAGTATTGCACTACTTTTTTCAAAGCTGTTAGTTTGGTGCACACTTGACCGTTATTGAAACAATGCCCTGTTGCATTTAATGTCAAATTTTATTGCGGCTTTTGACACCCATATGAAAATTAAAGTAATTAGTGTTTTATGCTTATTATTTTAGGTGACATGTATGAAGTTGGTGCTGAAAGCGGGAGATATTACTGTTTAAACGTGCCATTAAGAGATGGAATAGATGATCAAAGTAAGTAATTCTTAATCTACAGTACTTCAGCAATTTTATGACTTTACTGCATTGGTGCACAGTATGCGGCCCATCAGTGCTCAGCGTGAGGCTTGCTGTGTTCTCAGGTCAAAAACACAGAGGGCTGTATAGTGAGTGCCAGCAGCAAGGCCATAGCCATCTTCAGTGCTGGATCCACCAGCTGTCTTTGACAGCCACAGTCTATGAATCAACCATGGCTCCTGCTACAGAGTGCTTGATAGGCCAGCTTGTTGCAGGAACTGTAACCATGATTCCGCAATGTGTTTACAGAGGAAATGATAAAACATCCTGTGTGATGTAAAAGCACTTCCCTTCAGTTTCAAAATTCAGGCAGAGATGATGCAGCTCTGTCCTGTCTCTCCTAAAGTAATATATCTTTGCTATAATAGTCAATTGCTGTCTGGATACAGCCAACAATAGATTACTATTAGAAGTAATCTGTTACTGCAAGTCCCATGGGCAGGTTGGATCAGGTCTCCACTCTTCTGATCCAGACCCTGCCACGGAAAAAAAAATATTAATAAAAAAAAAGCGTAATTAAATTGGAAAAAAGAAAAAAAAAGTCAGATGACAAGAATGACTGACTGTATAAGTTTCAAATGCCTGTGTAAGTGAGCCAATTGTCATTCAGAATTTTACCAGTTACAAACTTGTGAAAATGTGAATTTTGCAATTTTTAAGGCACTAATATTTGCAAAAAAAACTTCTTACCTCATGTTACATCAACGTATCCATCTGATTGGGCTCTAAACTATTGTGCAGCTTTGTAGACCATTTTTTTGAGGGACAGCTAAGACCCCCTATATTTATTCAGTTTACCACCACTGCTGTAATTCAATGTCCCAGTATCTGTTATTTTTTAAACAAGTTTGTTAGATTAGCCATTAAATTTCATGTTCTAATTTATAAGGTTATAGTTATACTTTTTTTTTTTTTTTCTCTCCTCTCCTGCTCACAGGTTACAGACATCTCTTCCAGCCTGTTATTAAACAAGTGGTCGATTTCTATCAGCCCACCTGTATTGTTTTACAGGTAAAGAAATTGCATGCTCACTTGTTGACGCACATACTTTTAAATTTTTTCCAAACCTCAGCTTTGTTCAGTCAACTTGGCTTTCAAAAAGGTTTACTTTATTTATAATACAACAGCTTTATGTATGCCAAGTATCTGTGCTATAATGTAGATATTGAGTTGAGGTATCGCCAACGGTTCATTTTTACTGAAAGAACACCCTGTATAATATAAGGCTATACAGCTTTCACAGCTTCAGTTCTCCCCAGCTGCAGCAGAAAGTTCACACTTCTGATTAAGCAGAATACCTGCTTCTCCACCACATGCTGTGGTTCTGTCCATCAGCCTGTACACCACTAAGGCTGCATTCACACCTGAGTAGTGTTTTCAAGCAGAAAATCATGCAAATTTACCGCGATTTTGCAGCGTTTTTTACCACGATTCACGGCGGTTTTACCGCGATTTTGCCGCAATTTTGTGCAGGGCAAAAGGTCACCAATGATAAAAGAAGAAAAACGCCCAAATCTGCACAATTCGAGTGACAAAAAAGGATCCGGAACTTGTTTGAGCTTCAGGCGTTCGGCTTCAGGCGACATGGAGTGGAGATGTGAACCATCTCCATTGAGAATAATAGATTTTTTCCCCTCTAGCGTTTTGTAGCTTCAGGCTTCAAGCTACAAAACGCTCAGGTGTGAATGGGATCTAAAAGGATGTATGCTGACAAGAGAAACAGCATGCTGCTAGAGTATCAACCCATTCAACTGTTATGCCTGGTACACATGATAAGATTATCGGACAAATGATTGTTCATTTTTTTATTTTATTTTTGCATGCTAATCTCAGATTGAATCTGAAAAGTTTACTAAAGTCACAAATTCTCGAACTGAATAAAAATTCGGAAGTGTTGTAGTGTATTTTTATTGAATTTTTGAACGACAATTGTGTTTTAAATGAAAATCGTAGGATCTGGCATCGTACAAAAAAAAATGTTGTGCATGTCTGATCAGATAATATCGGATGAACTGTCATGATCGGCTCTTGAAAGCTACAATCTGATTATTGAACGATCACTTTGAAAGTGGTATTTTTCGTGCGATTTTCTGATCGTGTGTACGGAGCTTTACCTTTGCCAGACACTGGTTTTTCCCATTGGCTCAGATGTGATGTATGAGCCAGGGAGAAGAAACGCAGTTTGTGACAGAATAACAGATATTCCACATCCCTGGTGGTTTGCTACATCCTCTGAAGCTGGAGAGATAAAGCAGTAGATTCTGAACAAACACACTGAAAAAAGTTAAATTTATAGAGCTTTATCTTTTACATAGTGTGCTTTGAGTAAAGGTGCCCCTGACTGAGTCACTTCGCAGTATAACATGGATGCTCTTTTTTTTAACTTTAGAAAAAAGTAAAGAAGCTTTAGATTTTCAGTTCATTGTCGATTTTCCCCATATTTTCTAGTTGGGGGTAAATCGGAAATCATGGCACTGAAAAAAAAAAAAGGGGGTCAGTTTTTAAATAAAGTTAAAGTGGAGTATTGAACACGTTTTTCTATTCAAATATATTTCTTAATCGTACATCACGGGACACAGATCCATAGTAATTACTATGTGGGTTATAGGCCACCTTAAGGTGATGGACACTGGCACACCCTAAGACAGGAAGTCCACTCCCTATATAACCCTTCCCACTACTAGGAGTACCTCCGTTTTTTTGCCAGTGTCTAAGGTGTTGGTCACGAGTAAAGATGTTCTGTGCTAAGCTCCACTGGAGCAAACCTTGCTAGGGCCAACTATACAGCTGGATCCATTCAAGGTGTCTTTTTAGGCCGAATTGAATGGTACCCGGGCCTAATGGCGGAAAAACGAGGTTTAGCCCGTAACGCTTCTCTTTTTAGAGAGCTGGACCCCGGCATCCAGTACTTTTGTTTTTTTCAGGCATAAGGTTTTTCTGGCGGGGTCTTTTACAGGTCCAGGAGTGTGGATCCCCTGATAAAAAGGGGCCCGGTTCCTGAAGGTTTTTAAACAGCCCACCGTGAGGGGTGAAGATTGGGTCTGTTGGTTTTACCACAGAAATCCCTGCGACGGGAAAGGTAAGTGGAGATTTCTAAGGAATTTTGAACGTTTCTTATGAATGGTCTCCTTTTAAAAAGTAAATGTTGTCATACCTAAAAGTCACCACTGGGAGCTGTGTAGAGCACGTACCTTGTCATGCTTTACTCAAAGATCACGATGTCTCAGCAGAAGCTGCAGATTGTCTCTGGCTAGCAGCCCGGGCCTCCGGCAAGATTGGGGGGGATTTTATAACAAATAAACACCCCCCCCCCCCCCCCCCCCCCACCTGGACAAAGCTCTTTTGGAAAGAGGGCGCGAAGTGACTGAGGGGGCGGGGCTTAGCACGCCTTTGGCATGCGGGAATGTCCAGCGCGGGAGTATGTTTAAAAGCTCAATTTTTGCTGGCTGCAGCTGTCGGAGGGACACAAGAGCAAAAAGGGGCATAGAAGAGGTTTTGTGACACAGGCATTCCCTTGGCACATTTACTAAAAGCATTAGGCTGAGCGTTAAATAGCGGCAGTTGCTGGACTATTTGCTCGAGCAGTGGATGCAATTTCTTCTGGTAGCACCTCTGCATTTGTAGAAACACCCCAAAAAAGTGCTCAAGAGGGACTCCTTCAAGCTCAAAAAAGCCTGAACTCCTCTCTACAATGGCATCCTCCCTGAGAGATCTGAAGTGGCTGGTCAGAGTGACCCATCGGGGCCATCAGGTGTTGCAACTGTTTCCAACACTGCAGCCCCTGTCTGTTACTGAAGACGTTTTTTCGTCAACCATATTAGGATTGGAGCAATGGTTAGCGGCTTTAATCACATCCCAGAGTGGGACTAAGCAATAGGTCCCCTTCCGTTACACAGGACCCTCGAACTGAGGAACCGGGGCGGGAGATGACTGTTTCTCAGGGGAGCAGGAAGAGGCTGATGACTCCTCTTCTGAGGGGTCAAATGCGAAAGGATCAGGTTCACAACGTGAAAGATTGATGGTACAATCTCTTACTGAATTGGTCCACTCCACATTTATGCTACCCTTTAACTGAGTCGATTGGCAAGCCTACTTCTTGTTTGGGTTCGCTAAAGAACTCCCCAAGCTGTGCATGCCTTCCTTTTCATGGTGAACAGCTGTTTGGGGATGATCTGGATAAGTACATCCAAAGAATTTCTAATGGGAAAAGTACCCTTTTGCCAGTAAGGAAAAGGAGTAAGCGTATTTCATTTAAACAAGCCTTTCTCCAGTGCCAGGAACATCAGCCTCCAGGCAGTCTTGATGGCCTCCACCGTCAAATCCAAGAGGTAAACCTCAAGGTCAACCCCAGGGACAAAAGAAATCCTGGGGAAGGAAACCTACAAAAGAAAATACTAAAGCCTCCTTATGAAGGGGCGCCCCTGCTCGCTTGAGTGGGAGGGAAGACTTCTGCAGTTCTCAAAGGTCTGGGAGGAAGAGTGTCAAGACAAATGGGTGGCTTCCTCAATAACTCTAGGGTACAAACTAGAGTTCTGAGAGTCCCCGTCTCCTCATTTTCTCAGATCAAATGTTCCCAGGTATCCAGAGAAAAAGAAGTCTCTCTCTCAAGCATTGGACCATCTTTTGTATCAAAAGGGGATATCGGTGGTCCCCATGGAAGAGCAGGGATTGGGGTTTTATGCAAACCTTTTCACGGTACCAAAACCAAATGGAGATGTCAGACCCATTCTAGATTTCGAAGATCTAAACCAGTTTTTGAACCAGTTTTTCGCATGGAATCAATCTGGTCAGTAGTCTCCATCCTACAAGGTGGTGAACTTGTAGCATCAATCGACATCAAGGATGCATACCTCCATGTGCCGATTTCCCCTGCTCGCCAGAAACATCTACGTTTCGAGATAGAAAAATTTTCATTTTCATTTTGTAGCTCTGCCTTTCAGACTAGCTTACTGCTCCTCGAGTATTTACAAAGGTTCTGACCCCTTGTCTGGCCAGATTAGGGGTTAAGGTATAACTATTTTTTGGCTTACCTAGACTATCTGCTCTTGATAGACTAGTCACAGCCAACTACCTGGAATACCTAGGTTGGCTTCTCAACCTAGAGAAATCTTCCTTAACCACTTAAATGTACAGGCGGCGATCGGTTAAAACCATCAAGGAGATTGGAATACTTGGGTCTGATCATAGCTACAGCCCAGATGAGGGTATTCTTACCCCAAGTGAAGATCAGTGCCATAAGGGAGCTAATTCAAGTAGTCAAGGCAAAGCAGATTTCTTCTATTTGACTTTGCACAAGGCTGTTGGGAAAGATGGTGGCTTCATTCGAGGCCGTTCCTTATGCTGTTTTATTAGCGACTGCTGCAAAACCGTATCCTATTTGCTTGGAACAAGAAGGTCCAAGCTCTAGATTTCCTGTTTGCCTCCAAAGGTGCGCCAGAGCCTCAGCTGGTGGTTGATAACCAAGAATCTGCAGACCTGGAAGGTAGTAACAACAGATGCCAACCTTTTGGGTTGGAGAGCAGTCACGGAAGAGGCAACTGTCCCAGGGAAATGGTCCAGGGCAGAAATTATCTTGCCCATCAATATTCTAGAGCAGGGCTTGACAAATTTGCTTGGAATCTAGGAGCCAGATCTAGGAGCCAGCTAAAAAAGCTAGGAGCCAGGTCAGTAACGGCAATCTGGACCTGTCCCTGGCCTGACATGGAGACGAGTGAGGGGAAGATAGTGCAGCGCCCCCCACCTGTCTCCAAGTCATTGCCCATAGCTCTTAGAGGGACATATATATATATATATATATATAATATAAAAAATTATTTTATTTTTTTTTATTGCATTTTAGTGTAAATATGAGATCTCATATTTAAGAGGACCTGTCATGCTTTTTTCTATTACAAGGGATTTTATATTCCTTGTAATACGAATAACAGTGAACAGTGAAAAAATAAATAAAAGTTAAAGTAAGAAAATAAAAATCATTTTAAACGCGCCGTGTCCCGCCCGCATATGAAAGTGCTGTTCAAACCACACATGTGAAGTATCGCCGTGATGGGTAGAGCGAGAGCAAAAATTCTAGCCCTAGACCTCCTCTGTAACTCAAAACGTGCAACCTGTAGAATTTTTTAAATGTCGCCCTATGGAGATTTTAGAGGGTAAAAGTTTGTCGCCATTCCATAAGCAGGCGCAATTTTGAAGCGTAACATGGTGGGTATCAATTTACTCGGCTTAACATTATCTTTCACAATATAAAAAAAATTTGGGCTAACTTTACTGTTTTATTTTTTTAATAAATTATTTTTCCCAAAAAAAGTGCGCTTGTAAGTCCGCTGCGCAAATACGGTGTGACAGACAGTTTTGCAACGACCATCATTTTATTCTCTAGGGTGTTAGAATAAAAAATATATATAATGTTTAGGGGTTCTAAATAAAGGGAATGAGATGGGCAGGCAATAAAACCAGGCAGGGGAAGCTCCATTGGAATTGCTGGTTGTCATACCAACGGCCACCACAAGAGGGCGCCAGATTCCAGAAGGAATCCTAGGACCGCAGAAGGCCTCAAAGCCGCGGCCTCAATTACCGTCCGCCGGCGGAACGGCCCGACGCGATCACGCCGGGGGGTCCACGGAGACAGGATACCCCCAGCTGTGCTGCGCCAGGTCGCTAATTCTAGTTGCAAATGCGACCTGGCACCCGGGTTTTGTCGAGCCCTGTTCTAAAGATTCGGGCAGCTCGCTTGGCCCTGGGGGCTGTTCAGATTACGGAATTGTCCTGACAATCCGACAGTGCCACAGCAGTGGCCTATATCAATCACCAAGGGGTCACGAGATGTTGTGAGGCCCAGAGAGAGGTGAATCGTATTCTAACTTGGGCAGAAAACAATGTACCTTGCCTATCGGCAGTCTTCATTCCAGGAATAGAGAATTGGCAGGCAGATTACTTGAGTCGCCAGCAGTTCTTTCCGGGAGATTGGTCTCTTCACCCCGATATCTTCCTGACATTATGTCAAAGATGGGGGATTCCGGACGTAGATCTGTTTGCATCCAGGTTCAACAAAAAAAACGACAACTTTGTGTCAAGAACAAAAGATCCGCTAGCTTGTGGAACAGATGCCTTGCTATTCCCGTGGAATCAGTTTTCACTGATTTATGCATTCGCTCCTGTTCTACTGCTTCCACGACTTCTTTACAGGATCAAGCAGGAAGAGAAGTCAGTGATTCTTGTGGTCCAGGAGATCTTGGTATGCAAAGATCATAAAGATGGCGGTGGACCCTACCACCACGTCCAGACCTTCTCTCGCAAGGTCTGGCATGCCTTCTTACCTTACAAGCGCTAAATTTTAACGGTTTGGCTATTGAGACCCACATTCTTAAGAAGAAGCGTAGGCAGTCAGGTTCAGTGCTATCTACTTTGGTTAATGCAAGGAAGCCGGCCTCCAGAATCATATATTATAGAGTCTGGAAGGCATATGTCTCCTGGTGTGAATCCAGGGGTTGGCACCCCAGGAAGTATGTCATGGATAGAATCCTTTACTTTCTGCAAATGGGGTTAGAAATTAAGTTGGCCTTGAGTACTTTCAAGGGCCAGGTCTCGGCCTTATCTGTATTTCAGCGACCACTTGCTTCGCATTCTTCGGTTCGTAGCTTATTCAGGGGGTAACGAGGCTTAATCCTCTGGTTAGGTCACCCCTGAACCCTTGGGACTTGAATTTAGTTCTGTTAGCATTACAGAAACAGCCTTTTGAGCCAATACGACATGTATTCCTATGGTCTTTTGACAAGGAAACTAGTTTTTCTGGTAGCCATATCTTCTGCAAGAATGGTATCAGAGTTGGCTGTTCTTCCTTGTAAAGAGCGAGCCATATTTAATTATTCACTAAGGTTAAGGTATTATTGCATCCTCCTCCTAACTTTCTTCCGAAGGTAGCGTCAAGTTTTCATTTTAAACCAAGATATTGTTCTACCTTCATTTTTTCCAGAACCCAGTTCTATGGAAGAAGAGTCGCTACATTCTACATACATGATGTGGTGAGAGCAGTTGAAGGCGACTGCTCAGATTCGAAAAACTGATGTTTTGTTTGTATTGCCTGAAGGTCCTAAAAGAGGACAGGCAGCACCAGAATCTACTATTTCTAAATGGATTCGACAAGTAATTGTTCAAGCTTTTGGCTTAAAGAGGAACTTTCCACCTTTTCAAACCAAAGCACACTCCACAAGGGCTGTTAGTGCTACGCGGGCAGTGCATCACCAAGCCTCCATGGCTCAAATCTGCAAGCCCGCAACTTGGTCTTCAGTCCATACATTTACCAGATTCTATCAGGTGGATGTAAAAAGCCATGAGGATATCGCCTTTGGGTGCAGTGTGCTGCAGGCAGCAGTATAAGTCCGCTGCGATTACAGCTGCAAGTCGCTTGGGGTATGTCTCTATCAGTTTTGCACATCGAGACACTGAAATTCTTGCCCATTCTTCCTTGCAAAACAGCTCAAGCTCAGTGAGGTTGGATGGTGAGCGTTTGTGAACAGCAGTTTTCAGCTCTTTCCACAGATTCTCCATTGGATTCAGGTCTGGACTTTGATTTGGCCATTCTAACACCTGGATACGTTTATTTGTGAACCATTCCTTTGTAGATTTTGCTGTATGTTTGGGATCATTGTCTTGTTGGAAGATAAATCTCCATCCCAGTTTCAGGTCTTTTGCAGACTCCAACAGGTTTTCATCCAGAATGGTCCTGTATTTGGCTGCATCCATCTTCCCCTCAATTTTAACCATCTTCCCTGTCCCTGCTGAAGAAAAGCAGGCCCAAACCATGATGCTGCCACCACCATGTTTGACAGTGGGGATGGTGTGTTTACGCCAAACATATCGTT
The DNA here is from genome assembly GCF_037356315.1 of Lithobates pipiens. Lineage (NCBI taxonomy): Eukaryota > Metazoa > Chordata > Amphibia > Anura > Ranidae > Lithobates > Lithobates pipiens. The sequence continues at coordinate 415,361,718 of NW_027507903.1, read as the reverse complement.
TTGCATTGTGGGCAAAAAGTTAGATTTTGGTTTCATCTGACCAGAGCACCTTCTTCCACATGTTTGGTGTGTCTCCCAGGTGGCTTGTGGCAAACTTTAGTCGAGACTTTTTATGGATATCTTTGAGAAATGGCTTTCTTCTTGCCACTCTTTCATAAAGGCCAGATTTGTGCAGTGTACGACTGATTGTTGTCCTATGGACAGACTCTCCCACCTCAGCTGTAGTTCTCTGCAGTTCATCCAGAGTGATCATGGGCCTCTTGGCTGCATCTCTGATCAGTCTTCTCCTTGTCTGAGCTGAAAGTTTAGAGGGACGGCCAGGTCTTGGTAGATTTTCAGTGGTCTGATACTCCTTCCATTTCAAAATGATCACTTGCACAGTGCTCCTTGAGATGTTTAAAGCTTGGGAAATCTTTTTGTATCCAAATCCGGCTTTAAGCTTTTCCACAACAGTATTACGGACCTGCCTGGTGTGTTCCTTGGTCTTCATGATGCTCTCTGCGCTTTCAACAGAACCCTGAGACTATCACAGAGCAGGTGCATTTATACAGAGACTTGATTACACACAGGTGAATTCTATTTATCACCATCAGTCATTTAGAACAACATTTTATCATTCAGAGATCCTCGCTGAACTTCTGGATTCAGTTTGCTGCATGAAAGTAAAGGGGCCGAATAATTTTGCATGCACCACTTTTCAGTTTTTATTTGCTAAAAAAGTTTAAAATATCCTATAGATTTCGTTCCACTTCACAATTGTGTCCCACTTGTTGGTGATTCTTCACAAAAAATTAAAATTTTATATCTTTATGTTTGAAGCCTGAAATGTGGCAAAAGGTTGAAAAATTCAAGGGGGCCGAATACTTTCGCAAGGCGTGTGTGTGTGTGTGTGTGTGTGTGTGTGTGTGTATATATATATATATATATATATATATATATATAATTATGTGTGTGTATATCTTTATCTATTTTTATTTATCCATTTTTGAATGACTATAATTTAACCACTTGGCGCCCAAGGTACGTCATATGACGTCGTGGGCTTTGTGGCGTTATATCTGAATGATGCCTGAGGCTACAGACATCATTCAGATGTCGGCATTTTCATCCGGTGATTCCCTGCACCATAAGAACAATCATAGCGGCCATTCCGCCGCCTGATCGTTCTTACGGGCGGTGGGAGATGGTCCCCGGAGGCCGGGCGCAATGTTATGACGTCTCGCCCGGCCTCTGCATTCAAAATAATGGCGCTGCCTTGGCTGGGAAGCCGTGATAGTTTTTAGTTTTTAGTATTTTTTTTTTTTTTTTTAGGCTTCCCAGCCTAGAGGTGAGATGTGGGGTCTATATCTCACTGTAAATAGGTGCGATCATGCCATATTCCTATTACAAGGGATGTTTCCAATCCTTGTAATAGGAATAAAAGTAATCTTTTTTTTTTTTTTTTTTGTGTCAAACTAAAAAAAATAAAAGTAAAATGAACAATAAAAAAATAATTTTTAAAGGGCCCCTGTCCCCGTGAGCTCGTACGCAGAAGCGAACGCATACGTAAGTCCCGCCCACATATGAAAATGGTGTTCAAACCATGTGAGGTATCGCCGCGAACGTTAGAGCGAGAGCAATAATTCTAGCCCTAGACCTCCTCTGTAACTCAAAACATGTAACCACTAAAAATTTTTAAATGCCTAAGTTTGGCGCCATTCCACGAGCGTGTTCAATTTTGAAGCGTGACATGTTGGGTATCTATTAACTCTGCGTATCTTCATCTTTCACATTATGCAAAAAAATTGGGCTAAATTTACTCTTTTTTTTTTTTTTTTTTTTTTTTTTAAAGCATGAAACTGTTTTGTTTTTTTTCTGAAAAAAACGTGTTCGAAAAATTGCTGCGCAAATACGTAAATGCGAGATAAAAAGTTGCCTCGACCGCCATTGTATTCTCTAGGGTCTTTGCTAAAAAATATATATAATGTTTGGGGGTTCTATTGTAATTTTCTAGCAAAAAAATTATGAATTTTACATGTAGGAGAAAAATGTCAGAATTGGCCTGGATGCGAAGTGGTTAAGCTTGTAAATCATATGATCTCACTCTTATTACAATTCTTGGGTATTTTATATTTTATGCACATGTGAAAAGTTCAGATGTTGGTGTAGTTTTTATAGGTCGCTTTATTTGACAATGTTTACAGTATTTGTATATGGATGTTTTGTTTTTTTCTAGTGTGGAGCTGACTCCCTTGGCTGTGACCGACTGGGATGTTTTAACTTGAGTATAAGGGGACATGGGTAAAGTAGATTTATTTTATTTTTTTGTATTATATGTCCTGTTGTTTTAATAGCATAGGCTTACACCCTCTTGCACCACCTGATAATCATTGATCATGGTTCCTCAAACTATTATATGAATTGTTATCCAGCGTAGGCATTTTCATTTGCACATACTGAATCCCTCATGTCCTTTCACCATTTCCAGTTCTATAACAAAAGGGATCAAGTGGATCCTGAAGGAATGGAACTACCCTGGTAGTAAATACTGCTAGTAGTAGGGAACAATGATAAGATGTTTAAATTGAATATAAATTCAAAAACAAAAAAAAGGAGGTCTATTAGCCTAAGATGATGTCCTTGTCACTTTTATATGAGCTGCAAATCCACCAAAAAAAACTGTTTTCTGTCTTGTTTAAATCACTAATCCCAACAACTATTCTGTAATGGGGATGAACAAAGACAGAAGTCCAGTCTGTTGAACAGCAGAGAAGTAAGAGTAGCCACAGAGGGACACCAAAGCTGGTAATGCATTATTCAAATTTTAGCCGATTCCTGTTGAATTGGCTGAATTTGCATTTTACTTTTGATTTAAAAATTAAAGCCGTGTGGAAAATTGTTGATTGAACAGTGTGACTGCATGCTGTCAGATGCAGTCACTCTTCAGGTATTCACACAGCTGCAGTTCTTGTGACTGAATGCAATAGCCGACAGGGGAGTTTTCTCCATCTATACTGTGAGGATGGATGGAAGAACCTATTCGATTTATTTACAAAAAATCATAAAGCTATGCATGTGCGGCTAGCTTTTGTGTAATATTTACAGGCTTTCTGGGTATTAATAAAGGGGAAAAAGACGAGATAAAAAACAAAACTAATGCCATCACATCCCAGAACTGGTAAGCTAAAAATATAATATTAATATTTTTCTTTTCTAAACAAAAAAGCTATCAGATCAATCTTCTAATACATAGTTGAACATTGTTTGTTTGAATTTTCAGCCCTTCTAATTAAAACGTTTGTTAACCTTTTCCTGTTCCTTTAAAGTATGAATAACAGGACAGTGCTTGTGCTGTCATTTGGCCCCCTGTATCACCTGAAATAGCCAGCTGGTTCTAACCTCCTCCCTGTGAACTGACCATGGTTTATCATGGCTGCTGAGCCCTGACACTGGTCAGTTTACATGCCTCCGTCATCTGCAGCTCTCCTCTGTCCCCCTCAAAATGACAACGTTCCTTTAACTTTTATACATGTTCAGATCACTCCCTATATCCATCTCTTGCTTCTACCTAAACGCCCTGCAGTCCCTTCTAAGCAATTATATTTGGAAAGACACAAAATCCAGAATTGCTCAGACCTGGCTAACCAAGCATAGAGCAGTGGGTGGTTCAGACTTAGCAGATCTAACTGATTACTACCAAGCCACCATTCTTGCTCCACTCAAAGAATGGTTCTTCCATGAAGCACAATCCTTGTGGGGTGAACTAGAACGCCAATCAATTCCTAGCAAAAACCTGAAGTTACGGCTTTAATGAAATCTGCCAGTGCCAGTCGGTGCCACGTGCCTGCCTGTGCCAACCAGTGCCACGTTCCAGTGCCACCTGCCAAAAAAAATAAAAAATCGACTGCAAAAATTGGCATATAACCTGCCATCGGCTGCCCCGATTTCTAAATATCTACATCGGCTAGAGAAAAACCCATATCGGTCGACCTCTACATACTACTAGCAGCCAGACAGGATATTATTAAACACTGGAAATCACACATACCACCAACGGCACTGGGTGTTATAAAGCAAGTCCATGACCACTATATCTTTGAAACCACCTTGGCAGCTAATAGACATACCTTTTCTCAAGTTGTTCCAGGCTTGGGGACCATGGTCGACTTGGTACAGTGCTCACATAAAAAGTTAGCAAATGATCAATACTAACTAACTTTTTAAATGCACAGTGCAAAACCTGCATATTGTAATGTTTGTGCAGAATCACTGTGACCCTTAACCCATTAACCCCTTAACCCCTTTCTCCTGATGCATGCTGGGGGAGGGGCTGTACCAGGAAGTCAGTCACGAGTATGCGTGGGACTGGAAGCAGCTGCATAATACTTAGAGGGAGACCTGTTGTATTACGACTCCTCCATGTAAGAATGTACATCGCATTCTGAGTAAGTAATAAACCTTTCCCTGGTTGAGAAGTGCATCCGGCCTGTATGTAACTTTCTGTGCAGATACTGGCAGCATTGCTAGCAACACCCTGAGAGACCCTGTATTGAAGGGGCGTAACACATATCTCACCCGGGCCCTTTCTCTGTCCTCCTTCCCCCCTCCCCATACCCCTCCTCCATTTGGGCTCTACTCAATACCTACACTCTAATTCGATATTACCACTCCTATAAAGAAATCTTGATCCAGTATATCATTGAGATGTTGCTATCCCCCCCCCCCCCCCAGAAGGGGGAATACCCATCTATAAATGTTCACTGTTATGTGCAATTTGTTATTGCTTGTAACCTTGCAATTTGTATGCTGGACTACTATGATTTAAGATGCATGAGTCATGAGCCCCTTCATTCTGTTTGTACCCTTATTTTTGAAATTTTAATTCAATAAAAACGATTTTATTTTTTTTTCCAGCTTGGTGCTCATGTGGATTTCAGCTTGGCGCTCATGTAACCGGTAACCTGTCTCCTCCCAACTGATGTCGAGCGGGGGATTCTTGGCTCCTCCCCCTGTAGCTGTCAGATCGAGTGAGGGGAGAGGCGGTCGGTCACGTGAGCGGCACTCTGAAATCGGGTATAGAATGGCATTTATTTTTTAATAAGGCACATATACAGGGCACTTTGCATTAAGGAAGACACGAGATCGCCTGATGACAAAGTGGGTTTCCGACCACTTTAAGTTGTCCTGAAGCTGATACCAGTTTACTTCTTTGACTGTCAAAGGCAGTACTTCAACAACCAGTCTATCTTCGCATGGCTAATTACAGATGGTTTATACTTGAAACAGTATTTACATGTGTACGAGGACAGATGTGTACCCCTGAACATAGAAAGTTTACATCCAGGACCGTTCACCTGCTCCTGTACACATAAATAAATGCACATGTATGATTACCAGTGTACAGCAGCAGTCTATGATTGACTAGTGATGGCAGCTGTGCACAAACACATCTCACTCCTGGATGCAGAATTATGCTTAATTTTCACAGTGTACATTCATCTGTGCCAATGTGAATAAGTCCTAGATGAAAAATCACTTTGAAAGATTTAATTTGGACAGTTTGTTTTTCTTCCAGCTAATGGGCACAAAATTTGGAAAATTTCTGCCAAACAGATAAATTGAAAGGTTAATGTGTTTCTCGCCCATTAAAAATGTTACTGTTGGTAACACGCATATATGACCCAGGAGCAAAAAACAAACGAGAAACTGATTTGTGTCCATTGAATGATTTATTGTTTGAAATTCAGTCATTACATGAAAACAATATAATTTGCTCTCCTTACCGTGCGTTCGTCTTTTGAAAACACGTTTAAACAATGTTTTTACTGGTAAATGGTTAGCATTAAACTCAGTTCAGTTTACAATTTTTACCTAGATATGTTTAAAGGGGTTATAAACCCTTGAGCTTTTTCACCCTGATGCCTTAAGGTGAAAAACATTCTGTAGTGCAGCAGCCCCCAGAGCATCCCTTTTACTTGCCTAAAACCGATCGTTCCAGCAATGGGGATGAGCACAGCAGCTCCAGCTGTTGTCTTGGATTCCCATTGTATAGATAGATTGATTGCAGCAGGAGCCATTGGCTGAGTCCTGTTGTCTGTGTCAATGGACACAGCAGCAAGACTCGGGAATGTGTTCGCATGAGTGCTCCATGGAAAGCAGCTCTCCGTGTGGGGCACTCGAGAAGAGGACAAGCCAGAAGCGACACGAGAGGAGGGGACCCCAAAAGAGGAGGATCGGGGCTGCTTTGTGCAAACCCCTTGCACAGAGCAGGCTAGTATGACATGTCTGTTATTTAAAAAAAAAAAAAAAACACAGAACATTTACAACTCCTTTCAATAGCAAACAGTTGACGCACACATACTTTATTACCGTAGCGTTTGTTTTGCATGTTTCTCACTTTTTTTTTTTTTTTTCTCCTCTTTATGTGCATGGGGCCCTTTTGCTTTAGTTAATTTTAGTTTTTGCTAAGCCTTGTATAACCATTTATGGAGATCCTCCTGTCTTAACCTTTTATTTTTTCTTCCCTGTAGGGATTGTGTTCAATATGTGAAAAGCTTCAATATTCCTTTACTAGTTCTTGGAGGAGGTGGTTATACAGTTCGCAATGTAGCACGGTGCTGGTAAGTTGCTGCAGTTCCTCAGGCTACAGAAAGGAACTTTGTTTTACAAAAGGAAGCTGGAAAACCAAAAATTTGAAAAGCTGAAAGCGACCCTGTCGCAAATTTAAAAAAATAAAAATTAAAGGCAAAATCGCACAAAAAAATCAAGCATTTTAAAGTCTTGCCTTCGGTGTTTTTTTTCCTTTTTCATTAAATATTTTTTTCAGTTGCAATGTGCCTCTGATCTTCCTGGCAAATTTGACTACTCCAGAAAAAGTTAAGTCCTAGTACAGCCCCTCCCTACTTGCATGCCATAGACCTTTCCTCTTCTGACTAAGCAATCCAGTTCTCCTTCCACCTTGCAACTAGGAAAGGTGCAAAGAGAAATACTGCAGATAGTCACTTGAGTGACAGCCGTGAGCTTGCTGGAGCTGCTGCCATCACAACCAAAATAGCACTTTCAAGCAGCAGTCTTGGGGCTTTTGAATATATACATGAGGGTGGCTTTTACGGGTTAGTAATATGCCTAAAATACATTAAATGCACATATAATCTTATGGGAGGATTGTGGTTGAAATGAATAGTCTGGTGCCAGATTACTTTAAAGAGAAAATTCCACATCATGAGATCTTTGGATCAGGATGAAGTGCGTCTAATGATGTCTTTTACACTTGAGACGCATGGGTTTCCTTCTTTTTTTTTTTTTTTTTCTCCCCAATATTTATACTTACCTAGGTGGATGCAACATCGGTCCGAGGCTGCATCTGTCCCCTGGCGCATCTACACTGAAAACCGAGCGATCGAACACCGCCCATTGGTCGGGTTTCTGAGCTCTGTGAGCAGAGAGCTGCAGACTGTCAGTCACAGCTCTCCGCTCCTCTCCCTCTGGGCCGTCTCAGGCTCTCAGTTGCTTGCTGAGAGGCTGAGGCGGGTGTCAGTCCAGGCACCTGGGGGATCCAGACTAAGATTGTCAGGATGACGCGGTCCCTGGACTGATATCCATGATGTCAGCAGAGAGCTGACTTCAGTCTGCTCTCTGCTGAAAAAACTGGTTGCAGGAGTGCAAAACGAATTGCATTCCTGTTATCCATAGGAGAAGGCCAGCCATATGAGCTTTGACTGCACTTCTCCTTTGAACTCTATGCCTCCAGTCATGAGGCAGGATAAGATGTTAGTCAGACCCTCTGAGAGAGTAGTTATATTTTGCTGGATGTTCACACTGAATACGGCTTTGAAATAGTGCTACTTCGGTGCGATTTAAAAGTCATCGGTCATTGCGACTTCATGTGCGGCTTGCAGACATCTGTGCAATTTCATGCACAGATGTCTATGCAAGTTGCACTTGAAATCGCAAAGCTAGTGCACCTATAAACCTTTTTCAATCTGTGAAAGTCGGAGTCACACTAATTTAACAGTTCCATAGGCACAAATATGGTACAACTTGTCATGCGATTTTAAACTGTCAAATGACATGTGTAATCACTCTCTGGTGTGAACAGGAGCTTAATCCTCTCTTCCCTCCATCCGGCTTTTATCTGTGGTGCTCATGGTGCAACACCTATAGAAGCTTTCCACATCTCTTGATGAAGTAGATTGTGTGATCTGTGAAACGTCTTGAGCATCATCCCTACCTCATAAGAATAATCTGCGTAATGCAATGGGATGTAATGGTTCTATGATATGCTGTGTCTATGAATGGCTGTCTGTTGGGTTCTTCAGTCTACTATACTGTGTGTGAGAGTAGTCAATTTTGTAATCTATTATCAAAATGGATCTTGTCTCAAAAAGTGAAGTACTACTGGTTTGCTCTGTCCCTCCAGGCTGTAAATAAGTGACAGGGTATTTTTTTTGTTATCCATACCAGCTCCCACTTCTGCAATCCTTGCTTATCTGAGGACGACACCGCTTAACCCACCCCCTCTCCATTCACACAGCTAAACCTGTTTTATGACTTTTGTAATGGAAAAAAAAAAAGAAATGTGTTTTATATACTGATGCATATGAAAAGTAACAGCCCTGGTGCCAGTTTGTTGTTGTATTCTTATTAATGCCATTTTAAACATAGAGCTAACCTTAGAAATTTGAGGTGTGAATCTGTTTGATTAAGCATTTGACAATTGGGGGGGGGGGGGGGGAGAAGAGAATTGGCTTTGTTAGAACTAACTATATACAGTATATATTGAATGATCCAGTTCACTTTGTTTTGGTTGCAGGACATATGAAACATCACTGCTAGTTGACGAGACAATCAGCGAAGAGCTGCCTTACAGTGGTTAGTGTTATTGATATAATATTTCCCTTCACTATTCTGAAAAAAACAAGATATGTAGGAAACTCTTCACAATACATTACTAACTTTCTTGACTTTTTTTTTTTTTTTTTTAGAATACTTTGAATTATTTTGCACCAGATTTTACCCTCCACCCTGATGTCAGCACTAGAATTGAGAATCAGAACACACGACAGGTAAGGTTTTTTTGGTCCTGGCAATTGTGTGAGTCGGACATTGTAAATAGAAAAAAATGGATGCAGAATTATACCTAATTTTCAGTGTACCAATATGAATGAGTCCTAAAACTGGCCATAAACTAGATGAAAAATCGTTTGGAAATCTGTCATTTGGACAGTTCGTTTTTCGTTCATTTCATGGGCAGAGAGTTTGGAAAACTTCTGCCGAAACAGACGATAAATTGATAGGTAAAGTGAGTTCCAACCACATATATCAATTATTTTTTTTTTTTTTTTTAATCCATCTGTTACTATCATAGTATGCTGATGTTGCATTCGTTAGTCTGGTCAATTGCACCACTTTTGTTACTATTTTTTATTAAAAAACTAACCTTCTATTCCTCCTGCTCGGGCATTCCCATCTTCCTTAGGCGAAGTCTACAATGATAAACTTCCGGGATACGGTGCTGCTGAATAGCCAGCGTGCACCGCCTGTTCTCACGCCTGTGCAGTAAGCACACATCGCAGCACAGGAAACTTCTCAGGTTGCCATCACAACGGGCAGCGTCGTCGGTGGTGCCTGCCCTGTTGTAATGGCAACCAAGATAAGAAGAAGATATACACTTCTTAAACACGCCTTTGTTTGCGTTCCTTCCAATTTCCAAATAACTCAATGAGTGCTTTCGGCGTTGCCCACTGACTCCTGGGAAAGACTGACTCCGAGGGAAATGACGTAAATTGCCGTGGCGAGGAAGAGGCAGAATACAAGGGATTCACATATCAACAGTGCAGAAGGGGTGAGTAAAAAAATAAAAAATCCCAAGGTTGCTGAAGCATTATGATGTTTATGTAAAATAAATTTAATGTGTTTCTCGCCCATTAAAAATGGAACTGTTGGTGATGTGCATATGTGACCCTGAAAGCAAAAAAACGAACAAGAAACTGATTCATCTATGTTCATTGAAAGATTTATTGTTAGTCATTACATGATGGCTATATAACTTGCTCTCACGACTGATCATTCATATTTCAAAAACATGTTTGAATGATTTTTAGACTGGTACATGGCTAGCATTAGACTTCTAGCATTTTAAGTTCTGGTATTTTTGTGAGTCAGACATTGTAAATAGAAAAAATGGAAGTATTTGATTTATTTCTCTGACAGGGCTTTAGTACCGTTTACAGAAACACACTTCTATATAGCTTAAGCCTAGTACACACTATTAGGTTTTTTTTTCCCCCCTTCAACCCAGCGGGCTGAACGGAAAAAAAAAAAAACTGAAGGGCTCATCCCCACCCCCTTTCCTGACTCGCTGGGCTGTGTGCTTGGATAAGGGTCTGGTATGGATTTTGGGGGGGGGGGGGGGGGGAAATCCCAATGGCGTTTTTTCACTCTCATTCTGAAAATGGTAGTTGCTGGGCTATTAATGGGTATGCACTATTGCTGCTCAACATATTTGTTCTTGATCTGTGACTCAGAGTATTGAGCCCAGTGGCTCCAATGTAAGGCTACTTTCACAATGGAGGCTTTATTTCCAGTGTTTTAGTGCTAAAATTATTGCCTGTAAAGCTTCTGAAAATCGCCTCCCATGCCCTGTATACAGCACTCCTGAACTGGCCTTGCCCATTGGCATGTATGGGCATCGCTTTCGAAAATAAAGTAAATGATTGCTCAAACACTCTGTTGTAAATGTTTATTTTGCAATGGTTGACCAAAAACAAATAGTTTCCATCTAACAGTTGTATTCGTAATCACCCTTTAATACAGTATTTGGATCAAATCAGACAGACAATTTTTGAAAAATCTGAAGATGCTGAATCATGCACCCAGTGTTCAGATCCATGATGTACCTTCAGATCTCCTGAGCTATGACCGCACTGACGAGCCTGATCCAGAAGAGAGAGGCTCTGAGGACAATTACTCAAGGTAAACCCACCTAATCAAAGCATTTTGGAATAAAGCAGCTTATAGTCTTTCATCAATAGTGGCTTCATCTTTACAGATTGGCACATATACTTTATGCTGCAATAATTGCAGTGATGAAATGTGATTTGCACATTATATCCTATATGTACTGGCATTGGTGTTGTAAATTAGCCCCTTAAAAATGCATGAAAGTATTACTGGCATGCTATAAAATAGTTGCATAGTAGCGATCAGTATGAAGAAATTGCCTGATAATGTAGTACATCTTTACATGCATGATTGCCTGTATTTAAAAGCCCTACAAGTGCAGGAAAAATACCCGGTTGATCTGCCAGAAATCCCCCTAGGTGTCAGTTTCCTTTTGTGGTCTGACAACATGCATCATTTTTTTTTGTCAGTCCTGAATGTTAGTATCGCAAAACCTATTTAACCACTCCCATTGTCGACTTTCGCACAGCAATGCGACTAATTGAGATGTAGTTTAACATAAGAACAGGGAGGGCTAAATGGTCTCTTGGAGACAATACAGGCAGAGAAAGCATACAGCCGCTCTGAATTTCTGACAAGATCAACGGGTATTTTTTCTTTTGCGCTTAGAAAACAGATATGGCAGTTATTAGTATGTTTATTGTTGGGATTTACATAAACGTTTTAGATCACATAATGGAAACCTTGACAAAGCTTAGCCAAACATGCAGGTGACTTGTTACCAGTATCCGGATCTGATTATTAGTGGCTGGTTTTAGAATTGCTTCTTTCTTGCAAAACACCCAAGTGACAAAGCCTATAGCAAATAATTCAGCTTATGTGTTTTTTTGTTTTGTTTTGCTTTTTCTTTTGTTATATGTTTAGTTAAACTCCCAGGTTTTGACCGGTTTTCAGGTATATTTAAATTACACCCCCCCCCCCCTCATAAATGTTTCCTACAATCAAATTGTGAATGGTAATGTTATTCCTCACTTGTCACATTGACTCTTTTTAGGCCAGAAGCTTCAAATGAATTTTACGATGGAGATCATGACAATGACAAGGAAAGTGATGTTGAGATTTGATCAGGATTTCTATATCACTATGTCAGACTTTTAAACCTTCGGTTGTCGGTTTTTTTAAACAATATTCACATTATTTCTTGTGAAGATTTTTGGACCAGATCGTTTTGTGTCTTTCCAACAAAACTTTGTTGGAGATCCTGGTTTTTTTTTTCCTCCCAAGAAGGGGAACTATAAGACTGTTGCACCTGCTGAAATATCAGCTGTCCGATTAAGCCATTGGAGCTATTATACGTCTGTTTTGAAGATATTTGCAACTTAAAGGATTTTACTGATTCCTGCCAAGACTTCGGAACGCTACAGATATTCTAACAGACTGTCATTTTAACGTTTCTCACTCCCTCCCAAAACAAGTTGTATTGTTTGCTGTGAAATGTATTACTATTGGCTGTAATAAATGGTTGCCACATATGCAGGGGCAAGACTAGGGTTAGGCAGGGCAGGCACCTGCCTGAATGTAGTCTGCGAGGGCATGCTGTAGGTTTCTCCACTCCAGAGTCACCATGGTTTTAGGTCTGTGGGATCGAACGTTTAAATTTGGGATGGGTGGGTTTCTCCACCAGCCTTTTTAGTAGCTGCTTTGCCAGGTAGCAAAAAGGTCTAAGCATGTTCTGTCTCCTTGCTTCAGTCATCAAAGAGAACTTGGGACCAGATTTATTAGCTGCCACATCGGGATCAGCTTCTGTGCTACTGCTGAGCACATGCCTGCATCTACCAGGGTAAAAATGTCAGAGTAAAGCAGCTGATGATTCTTTAGAAAGGTACAAGCTCATACAAATTGACATTTGTACATTTGACCTATAAGAAATATGTATATTAATAAATGAATAGTTTGTTTTACCTGAAAATATTTCATATAATTTGTCTTTACACCTACATCTACAATATTATTTTCAATCATTTTATCGCACTGCTCAGAGAACTGCTTGTCTTTTGAAGGTGTAAATCTGAAAGCAATGAATGTCTGAACATGGGTTTAGTTTTCAGTCAACATCTAATGGGAGGTGGACGGGTGTGGAAATTTTTGTTGTCACAGAGATGAGGGTTAGATGGGCCGGGTAAGCACCATCTAATTGTGAAAACCTGATAACTTGAAGAGTGTCTATTAAAACCAAGTAGTTCTAGACAGTGATGGCGAACCTTGGCACCCCAGATGTTTTGGAACTACATTTCCATGATGCTCAACTACACTGCAGAGTGCATGAGCATCATGGGAAATGTAGTTCCAAAACATCTGGGGTGCCAAGGTTTCGCCATCACTGTTCTAGGACATTCAAACTGAGTAAGGTAATGTGTCCACTTAGTTTGTCCTGATTTAAATCACATCAAAAGACTAAATTTTTTTTTTATATAGGGGTGGGGGAAGGTTTAATTACCCTGTCCTGTTGCTGTCTGTGTTGTCACTGGGAAATCCTTGTGACCACTGTTACAGGTCTAAAAGTGAGAGAAAATTCTAACTTTTAAGTTGTCACTAGAATAATGTCCACATTGGAAGAAAACCTTCAATTGGGACACTTGTTCTGGTGACAACTGTCTAATGGGAATTTTCACTCTTGTTAAAGATTTCTGCCCGCTTCCTGTGTGTTTAAAGGAAGTGAAGGGAAATCTACCCAATATATTATAGATGGCAAAAAATAGTCATTGGTATTAGCCATTCCCTACTCTATCCTATTTTAGAAGTGACACTAGGTGATGCGAAAATAGTGATCAAGTATGGGCAGAGCTGCCTCTGTATGGCCAGGCCAAGATAAAATTCATCATTCAGTCAATTAACATTTTAAATGCTTTGTAACCATTGTTTTTGTCCACTTTAATACAAGGTATGCTACTGCTTTAATGTGTTCGCAAACCAATACATGGAGCCCATTTATTTATCCTCTTTTTGCCTTCTTTATCTCCAGGCTGAGACTGAAATACAATAATGAATTCAGGGTTTATTCAGACTTTAAAGGACTTGCGCTGCCCATAGATGGATCAAAATTAGGCACATTCAGCAGGGAACAGCCAAATGTCGATCCATGTATGGGCACTGGTCCCACTTTCTGTACAACCGCCCTGCTGGAAAATTTCCCCTCTATCAGCTCTGTGTCTTCTGATGGTGGGGCAATCTCCCTACTTTTAGAATGCACTGACAGTTTGATGATTCCCCTATCCCCCCCGAATGGTGTGGACGGGGAGAATTGGATCAATTTTTTTTTTTTTTTGTTCAACCCGCTGGTTGAACGAAAAAAAAAAAAACGAACCATTTATGGCCAGCTTAAAGCTGAACTCCGGGCACATTTATTTTTTTCTTTCCTGTACAATGTGGCTGTGGCTGCAGTGTATTGGTTAATTGCTCAGTTTATTCTAGGGGACAGGACAGGACAGAGGAAATTTCTTGCCTGATCCGACAATCCTCCCCGGACAAGACTGTCCGACGCTCCAGTGGGCATGAAAATTTATTGACATCAGCACGCCTAGAACACACTCCATAGATAGGAACAGTCCCACCACTGCACCGTCGGAGAGTGTGTTTCCCAGAGGGATCGTGGATCCAGGTGAGTATAAATTTTGTGCTCACTCTTAGAAAAAATTAGCAGTTGACTCAGGCATTGCAGTTTTTTCTCAGAGGGCTTAGGTAAGGCACTAAAACAGTACAAATAGTCAATGTGCAGATTGCAGTAATCCTCCACATTCTATCTAACCTCAATTCACTATTATTACAGTTATAAAGTTTGTGGCACTCTGCACATTGTCATTCTTTTGCACTTCTAAAAGTAAAAGACTGTATGGGGTTAATTTACTAACACCGGAATGTACAAAATCTGGTGCAGCTGTGCAAAGAAACCAATCGTTTTCCAGATTTGTTTATTTTTTGTCAGAGCTTAATTGAAAAAGCTGAAGTTAGAAGCTTATTGGCTGCCATGCACAGCCTCTCCAGATTTTGCACACTCCAGTTTTGGTAGATCAATCCCAAAGTGTACATTATTTGTAAGTCTTGTGTACAAGGAGAGTGTGGGGAGAGGGACTTGGCACACTTGGCAGCCAAAGGGGTCTGTGCATATGCCATGGGCATGATACTTTGCTTTGCGATCTGGCAAATTTTAGCTATGCTTGCCAAGTTTTACAGGTTACTCCACCTGTCAAATTCCTCATTGATATCAATGAGTACCCTGCCACAACTGCGAGCAAAACGCTTGGCTCACAGTTGCAATATGGTTTTTCAATACAAAATCCCCCTTGATGGAAAAAAAAAAAGAAACTAAAATAAGCAGCCAAGTGGTTGGTACTTCTGCCTGGCAGCACTAGGTCTATTGGGTTAAAATCCCATCTGCGACACTACCTGCATGGAGCTTGCATGTCCACCCTGTACTCTCATGGGTTTCCTCCCACACTCCAAAGACATGCTGGTACATTAATTGACTGATGTCTAAAATTGGCCCCAGTATATGTATATGTACAAATGTGAATTGGGAACCTAAGAGTATGAGCTGGGACTGATGTGAATGTACAATAGACTGCGCTATATTGGTACCTGTAATAAATTTTAAAAAAAGGCATTCAGGAAAGGTTGTGGCATTGCCTCCTAATGCCTAGAAGCCGCTCCTCTACCTCCCTCTGAAAAACGATTCACCACAGTAGAGATTGCCACCTGTGTGAAAGGGGCCTTACAATGTATACTGTATATAGTCCATACACTTTTCACTTTTGAATAGAGTGGGTAAGTGTTAGAACCCATATCAATTTGTTTACATCTGTCTTTCTCCCAAAAGGCCATAACATGCATTAAACACATTGTGACTCCACCTGGATCATTTGACAAAATGTGCTCAAGCTGTTTAGCATTTGGCTAAGGGTAGTACAAAACATCAGATTAGAGATGTTCTGTTAAAATGTACTTATGCACTTCTGAGACAGTTAAATCTGATTCATACCATGGAAGACATTTTCTTTTCAATGTTGACAGTAAAGAACCTATACTGGTGGTGCTTGGCTATTCCTCTTCCGCACTACAAACAGGTAAGCAAAAAAGTATGACCGATTACAAGCATACAGGATCAACTTGTATCTTTATAGCTATGCCTTTTAATGACCATTCGGAGATGTACTTTGGGACAGATATCAAAACATTGCTAAAACCAGGTCCAAACTTTGCAATTCATTATTTATACTTGGAAAAAAATTAGAAATCACATGGAACTTGTTTTAAAGCATTTGTTACCCCAGCACTTTGTATTCCTGACATGTGCCTGCTGTACCATGTATCCCGTTTCTTTTGTGTGAAATCACTGGTCTTCCTGCTAGTTCCCTTGCTTTCCTATTAAAAACTGTCCACTCTCAGCAGGACAACACACCGTGGTCAGTTCTCTAGCTATGCTGGGAACTTAGCATGCTCTCCTCCAAAGATTGGAGTTGTCCTGACATGCCCCCACTGCACAGCCATTCACCGGGAAGCTCAGTGTGCTGTTGATGCTGTTCGTCCCCCCCGAAACTCTTATGCACCTGCGAAGTGAAGGAATGTAATCACTTATTTTAAAAAAAAAAGGTGTTTATAATGCTTTTTATAACTATACACAAATGTTTTGCCTTTAGATTTTTTATTTTTTTTGCAAGGTGATCGTAATTCAGCCAGTTTAGCACTGACTGAACAAATTTCCATCTGTGTGTAGCCCTCTCTGTTAAACAGAAGCTGCATTTTAAAACAGTTTCTGTTGAACAGTTCTGCTGGAAAATGCTGGAAAACCTTCTTCAGTTTGCTGATCACTGTATCTGACAGCGAGGAGTCCCCACTGTCTTAATACAATAGCACAACAGGGGAGATTCCTGAATCCACCTTGCTTGTGTGGGATGCAGGAATCTGCGTTTTTCCATTTAGCACGCTTGTTGAACAAAAATAACAGTGTGTACTCACCTTAAGGCGATACTAAAATCTAGTCATTTTTTTCTTTAAGAATAGCAAACATGTTATACTTAACTGCACTGTGCAGTGATTTTGCACAGAGCGGCCCCAATCCTCATCCTCTTGGGTCCCTTGTCAATGCTTTTGGCCCCTCCATCCTGTTGCGTGCACCCACAGCAAGCAGCTTGCTATAGGGTCAACTGAGCCGCAGTTCCCTGTGTCCATTCAAACACAGAGCCCCAGCACTTCTCCCCTCTCCTCATTGGCTCACTGAGTTTGACAGTAGCGGGAGCCAATGGCGACATACTGCTGTCTCAGCCAATGAGGAGGGGGCGTCCCGGGCAGCCTAGTCTCTCGTGCAACATCAAGTATACAGGAAACGAACAAAACTCTGGACAGCCGCACTCCGGGATTAGGTAAAAAATGAAAATGCCTTTGGAGCGGTGGACTTTTGTTTTCTCT